>NW_006768783.1:1260669-1266187 GCF_000204055.1 Melampsora larici-populina 98AG31
AACTACAGGCTAGTCCTAAGTGATCACGGTGGTGGGACATTAGTATCGTCAACAGATTCTCTTTCTGCTTATAAATTGAAATTACCGCTGACAATGAAAGGAGTCACCCTGTTTTTCACGTATCAGTCTTGAGGAAATTCGAACCAGATGGCATCAAATCAAGAAGAGTCACCCCACCACCGCCAATTCAAATTCAAGGAGAGAAAGAATGGGAGATAGATTCAATTTTGGACTGTAGAAAGAGGTATAACAAATTAGAGTATTTAATTAGCTGGAAGGGGTATGGAAAAGAAGATGACTCGTGGGAACCGGAGGCAAATTTGAAAAACGCTCAAGAATTGATAAGGTTATTTCATCAAAGGTTTCCATCAGCAGCTAATAACTACAAGAGGTCACGGAGAAAGTGAGAGTGGGTCAAGCTTTTTCCCACTGGGTTTTTTAACGCTGACCCGGGGGAAGAAGGCAGGACAGCAAGAGGAGTCTGGGCCTTAAAGGGGGAATACTGTAATGAGCGTACGCGTGATCCTTATACCGCGTTATGCTACTACTGAGTAGAGCAGACCTTTTCATCTCTGTTGTCGTAGTATGCTTAGACCTCACACTGCAATCTAGTTACTACGCTATTAGCACCTTCTCGCTCTCTCCTCAGTCCCTGTTGCGCCGTTGGGTCATAACACTTTTGCCACTTTATATTCTTTTTCTTTACCAATTTCTACTCTTCTATTCGAGCGGGTTTGCTATTGCTTGCTCTCTTGGTCACTAAGACTAATTGTCTTACTAGTTACTAGCTAGTACTTTTCTCTCAGCCTTATAACCTTTGTTTGATTAGTCTGGCGTCCATCTTCAATATTTTTCAGGTTTGGAATGAAAAAGGGTTTTGATTGAAGATTGTTGCCGTGATTGTTGAAGGGTAGTTGTGGTAATGACGGAATGGATTCTGTCAAGTAAGGTCAAGCAAGTATCAACAAGAATTGGAGCGTGTAGAGTTTGATTATTGTGAGAGAATCTCAAACGGGCAAAATCCTGAACATTAGACAGGGATGATATAAGGAGATTTGAACCTCTAGAAATCCACCTTTCTGTCTCCTTCCTATGCAATGAGAGGCACCCGGACTAAGGTGTTGAGGAATACATTTTCCATAGATTAATGGATGATTTTGTGCCTCACTGGAGCTATGCGAGGCACGACAAGAAGGAAACAAGCAATTTGCTGGGGTTGGTTATATATGGCGTGGTATATATGGCGTCTCAATTGGATAAATAACCCAATTTTGAGACGTGAATGTGATTGGAAAACCGAGTCATTTTAGTAATAAAAAAGCCAAGGAATTCTGCGCCTGGTCTCTAATGAGCGCAAAGGATCCAGACACGCACAGTATACACGGGAGCTTTGCGCAACGAGGTCATCACCAAAAGTATGTGGGATAAAAATCGTATGCCTAGACTGCTTGATGAACATTTTATCTGTTGTGCACTTCGAGTATCTCATGTGACCCGAGAGGGTGATGCCATAGGATGCCATAGCAAGCAGTTGTCTCGTCGGGTATTCTAGACCGCCTTCAACAAGGACGAACGGCGATCGTGAAGGTCACATATTCGTTTTGAAAATTTGCCTTCTTGTGGGATCAGCGTAGAACTCATGGAAGTTTCAGGGACTCATGCCAGGCAAATCGGGTATAACCAAAAGAAACAATCCGAGGTCAAATCTGGTTATATGTCCTTGCTTGGAATCTGGCACCATTGGTAGAAGGTGGCCCATCTTTTGCCAAGTACGATGGCAGGGTGGTAAAATGGTCAAGTAAAAACTGGCTCGTTCGTGTTTGTTTCTGTTTTGTATATCTCTTGTGATGCTCGTATAAAAACACCCCATCTCAATTCAAATGACTGAGTCTGTGCGCCTTTGGCAGTCTTACATAGACGCTAGATGATATTTTGGATGAGAATTCTTGGCGAGTTTTAGTCTAGGTGCTGAGCACATGACATCGTGCCAGCCGCTCTGCTGCCGCATCTCACTTCAAATGACCGTGTTTCTAAGTGTTGACGATGACCATGAGAGCGGGAATCAGATAGCTTTCATGAATTTAGCCGGTCCTGGTTCAGGTAATCGCTTCACCGCCACCTGTTCTGGCTAGGTTGAACTTCTTAGAAGGCCTTTCATAGGTTTGGCCTATGACGATATGATTGCTTCCCTGGAGCCTGAGGCTATGTAAAACCGTCTGACAAGCCGGATGCACCAGCACAAGGATGGTCAATTACCCTTCGATATCCCTCGAGTAAATTGGCACTCCAGCATCGTAAACCGTTACACAAAAACTGAACCAGATGAAGCAAACAGCCAGACTTTTGAAGTCAGAACTTCATCATGAACGCACTTCGTTCACTTTTCGTTTCCATCCAGTCAGGTCCAATGTAATATAATCAACCTTTGAGAGACCAACCGCACATCTCAAAGAGCAATCCACTTTCACTGAAGCTATAAAACTTATCTATCCGTCACAATGGTCGCACTCTTCCTTTCCTCAGCCGAAAGACTCAGAGGTTTTGTGGATTAAGACATCAATTACTTCGACTCAATTATCCAACTGATCAACATATTTTCTCATTTGCAGTTTTTACTAGTTTATTCATACGACATCACCCAACGACTTACCAACATATCCTTGTAAAGCTTCCAAAGCTATCGACACTTATCGTTAAAAACATTCTCTTATAGATCAACACCAGCCTTCAAGATGATTCAAATATCAGCCTTAAAAGTGGCCATCACGATGATGGTGATGATCACTTTACCTACCACTTTTGCTTCTCATGAAATCCCTCGTCCACATCATATCAAAATCCAAAAGAAAAATCATTCACACAAATCACAAAAAACACGTTTTACAGGTCTTAATAGACAAGTGAAACCTGCAGGCTACGTACCTGGTCATTATAAACTAGTTTCTGAGTCATCTGGCCATTCATTCTTCGATAACTGGGACTTCTTTTCAGATGGTACGTTATCATTCTAAATTTCCTCTCAGTGTCTCTGACTCTAAATAACACAAAACTTATTTTAAACGTTCATTTTTGCTTTGTTCTAGCTGATCCGACTCATGGAATGGTGTCATATCAACCAGTCGATGAAGCTTGGAAATCCGGGTTGGTTTCTACTTCACCAAATTCAGCTAAAATACAAGTAGACAATTCTTCTTGGTTAGGTGATGGTGAACCAAGAAAGAGTGTAAGGATTACAAGCAAATCTACTTTTAAATACGGTTTACTTGTTTTAGACGCAATCAAAATGCCATTTGGATGTTCTACTTGGCCAGCTTGTAAGTTAAATCCTTGCATATGCGTCATTGTTTTACTTTTTCTGACCTATTTGGATTTTCGTTCTATAGTCTGGACCGTGGGTGATAATTGGCCAATGGGAGGAGAGATCGACATCGTTGAAGGGGTCAACATGCTGACCAAAAATCAAATGACACGTTGAGTTTATTTTCCTATCTTTAACATTCCCGGAAGGTCCTAATTCTGTTTTGTTTTGAATTTTTATCAGTCCACACTGCTTCAGGTTGCTCAGTTCAAACTCCAATGTCCAATTCAGCAATGGGCACTGTTTTAGATAAAAATTGTGACGCTGCATTAGATGGAAACTCGGGCTGTGGAGTCTCAGATCCATCAGAAATTTCATTCGGCAAACCATTCAATGACAACGGTGGTGGAGTTTTTGTGATGGAATGGAAACAATCTGGTATCACGATTTGGAGATTTGCAAGAGACCAGCTTCCAACTGATTTAACTCCAGGTCATCAACCTAACCCTGATTCATGGTCCAGTCATCCTCCATTAGCTCATTGGTCAAATGATGAGTGTAACAACTTGAGTAATCAATTCGGTGAACATAGAATAGTCTTTGATATTGTAAGTCCTGTCTTCCCTACATCTTTGTACGATGAAGAGCAAGTCGAATTGATTTGTTGATCTATCCAACTCTCAGACATTATGCGGTGATTGGGCAGGATCACAGGGTGCATACACTAGCGGCGGTCAATGTGGCGGTTCTTGCTCGGAAGCAGTCAAAGACCCCGCAAATTTCAAAGACGCAGCTTGGGTTAGTACCGTCCTTCAATCAATTCTCAAACAAAACTACTTGCTGACATTCTTCATTATACACAGGAGGTTGCCTCAGTACGTCTTTATCAATGAGCATCAATCACTTGATTCCACATGATATTGTACATCGCCACAGCGCTCAAATCTTTCCACGAGTGGACATTATACCTCTTTTCCTTTTCATGGACTCATTCACTTTCTTACATCACTCTACCTTTGTCCGAGATATGCCGTAAATTATTTGTATTCAATCATCACATACACTTACTCTATATTATGCAAGTTATGCCTTCAAATAGTTAAAACCCAAGCAATGTTCACACATTGCCAATGGTCCCATCTTCAACTGAAAAGTCAAGAGTCGCTTAATCATTCCCATTTGAAATCAGTACCATGTTTTCCGCCAGATTTTCGGTCCTCAGAACCGCCGACAAAATCGCGTGATTGACCATTCCTTGAAAGTTTTCCAGCTCACAGTCTTAATGATTTCTATCACTTCAAATTAACACTGCCCATAGTCCCATGAGTTCAATATTTCCTTGAACTTGTGCCAAGGTTGCATAATCCCAGAGCTCCCACAAAAACACTGCTCTGTTCACTCCATTGTACCTGTAATCTCTAAACTATTAAAATATACTGTGTCCAGCAGAAAAATACGCAAAGGAACGAATTCAATAAATGGAACCATACCGCTTGGGGGCCGTCACGTGAGCAGCTGAGTGGGAGTTTTTGGTGTCCTTTTGATGCCCGCAGGATCATACATAACTCACTACTTCTTTCTGGATACATGGACAGAGGCATGAGTCAGAAGCCTCAATCAATCCTTTTAGATTGTGTGCACAAAGATGGTTCATTCATTTGAGTAGGAAAATCCTGGTACATTCCCAAGCACTCATTTTCAGGATAAAAGCTCCGGATGGAGTGATACGGGGTCGTACAATATCTGAGTAGCCAGAAAGATGATTCATCAAGACACTTAACATGATCAACTTGCATGATTTAACCCCCAAATTGAAGGAAATAAAGAAAATGGTGCAAGTCTAGATGTTAAAACCATTGGGTCAAATATAAATATGTATCTATGGAGATAAGTTCATGTCTAAAGGTGAAAAGTGTTCAAGGAGAACATATTGTCAAAATGAGTAAATAAATGAAGCAAGCAACATTATTTCCCTTCTACATAAAACATCTCTCTTGACATAAGGTCATTATGACATAGAGCAATTGCTGGATTGTGAATCTTGCAGGTGAGGTAATCACATGGAGATATTGCTACTTTGAGTTGTTTGGTGACAAGATGACAAGAAAAAGAAATTTCATATACAAGAAAGGTAAGAAAAAAGAGAAGGATGAGTGGATTGTAATATATAGTGATGAGTTCATCAGGATGTTGGGCATGTACTTGACCCTTATTGGTAAT
>NW_006768783.1:1266287-1276040 GCF_000204055.1 Melampsora larici-populina 98AG31
ACTATGATTTCATATGTGAGAATCATCATTTTTTGATTGTGGTTTATAGACTTAGAATCAGATGATAAGATATCAGACATAAACATCATTAGCAGCATAGGAGATTCCTTTTCTGCAACAGGAGCAAGTCTTGTTTCTTAAATACCAAGGCTAACCAGCTAACCACCAAGCATCATTTAAACAAAGAGGAAGTAATACAGACTCATAAGCTCTGTACACATATGCTGAAACTATCTATATAGCACCTGTTGTTCCCTTTCATGGTCTCCTTTTCTTATGCCACTCTACTTATGTATGGCCAGGACATTGTGAATGATTTGTATTCCATCATCATATGAACTGAAATTGTACGTTATGCAATGTTCAAAGCCATCTCCGCACATCTTCGAATGAGCATCCACATTGGTATTTCGTCATGCTCATGTGGTACAAGCATTACTGCTTCTGATCAACAAGTCTACCACAAAAGTCCGGCATAACGCTTATAAGAGACCTACACGTCTCACCACTTTTTCAAAAATTCTTGAGTTCATCATCAGAATCATTTTGGAATACATTGAATTATACAAATTAAAAGTCACAAAACAGTCGAAGAAATGATATGTTGAAACTATGAACTCTCTCGGTCTTGCTTTTTCTTTCTCTTTTCTTCATCTTTCTTTGAACCCAACCAACTATGATGTTATTTTACAATCGCTTCATGATATCCTTCAAGAAACCAAGTTTGGATCAGACCAAAAACCCACATTCAAACCGATTCAAGAAAGTAAAACATACCTCTCATGATCCCTATATGATTAGATCTCCCATCTTAGTATCTCAACTCCTTCCTTCAAATCAAATCATCATGAACCCTTCCGACAACCACCTAAAATCCTACACCTAATCCTCAATTAGCATCCCAAAACTCAACCACATTGAAAACCTTAGATTTCATTTCGTTCAACCCCACTTTTTCCCATCGACTATAATCCATATCCATCATCCCATCTTTAATCTCTTCAATGAGTTTTAACCTACTATCTACGATTTGTTTAGTAAAACTACTTTTCTTAGAACATTGGTTTGGTAAACCGGTTAAAAAGAAATTCGATTTAATTCCAATCAGTTTTTCAATAATCCCAATCAAACCTGTATCCAATTGATTTAAATGACCAGATCTTTTTCATTCACTTTTGAATCTTTGTTGCTTGGGATTAGTTTATTCAATTTGATTAATTCCATCACGTTTGGTAATTTGATTAATTTCTTAATCATTTCTTCGTTCAAATCGATTTGTTTAATAAGTTGATCAAAACTAAAAAACTTTAAATCGGATTGAATTTGATGGATTTCAGAAAAGAGGGTTTTCATCAACACATGATGATCTTGAGTAATCAATTTTGAAAATGTACTACTATGAGCTATGACAGTTTGTTTTGGATTTAAAACTTCTTCTATGGGATAATCAGTTGAAAGATAAATTGAAGTTAAACTTGGAAATGATTTTTGGATTTTCAAAAGTCTTGGAATCAATGAGCTTGAACATTTCTTTAATCTTTCAATCGATAAAGTTTCTTGTCTCCAATGTATCGATATATAACTAGGTAATCTTTGAATCATCAAACTGGCTACCTCACTCCAAATTCGTGCATATTGAAAATGTTGAAAATTCCCAAGTAAACTTTCTTTCGGTCTCTTTGAATTGATAGTACGAATTGAATAAATCGGATGTCTTAGATCATAATTCATAACTAAGACATTAGGATTGATCAAAGGATCTTTAAAATCAAGTGTTTTTAAAATCGTATCACCAAATTCTTCTCTAAATTCACTGACTCGATTCCATCTCTCTGGACTGATAATCGTAATTGGAAAGTTTGAAGTGAAATTCAATCCAGATTTCCCTTTATTCAAACAACATTTCGATCAGGTTTACTTGGAAAGATATGTCTCAATGGAATCCGATTCGATTTTCACTAATGTATGATCAGAATGATGGATTTTAGAATCTGAGATAGAAACCAATTGAGCCGAAGGATTTGGAAATCGATTGAAAGTCCAATCAATAAATTCATGATAACTAATCGTATGAATACCTAATCGATTTAAACTTTCAGTTTGATAATAAAGATCAAATGGATAACTCAAACAAGTTCCCATTCTACTCTTACTAACGTTGGGTAAGACTAACGTTCGATTTAATTGGATGGCAAGTAAACCTAATTGATGTAAATGAACTTGAGCTTTTGTTTCTTGTTCTCCAATGAAACCAGGTAAGAGAAATGAACAAGATAATCCTAATGAAGTTTGATTTGGACAAATCGATCGATCTAATTCTTCTGCTGGAATACTTGAATGATGAGTATTTGATGAATGTGTTGCAGGAGATGGTTTGGTCGGAAGTGAAGTGACCATTGGCATCTTTTGATTGGATGGATCGATTGTGCTTTGAGAATCTTGATGAACTCCATCTTCTTCATCAAAACTATTTTGAAGTTGATCAAGTTTTTCCAAAACTTCTCTTGTGATTGGTAATAAACCATCGGGTTGAGTGCTTGTGCTTGAGGTTGATAAGAATGATACTTTGGTTAACTTTAATAATTCATTTTTAGTTTGTTTTGAATAAAGTATTAAACTAATCAAACTGATCGAAGTGATAAATAATAATAAGTTAAGAATTATAAATTTCTTTTGAGTTCTTCTGATCGATCTTAGGAATAATTTGATTCTAATCAAGAAATCGTTCTTGAAGTTGATTGTTTGATTTTGATTTTCTTCTAATCTGATTTGATGTTGTTCGTTGTATCCTTCATAGTTCATTTTCTTTCTTTCTTGCTTGATTTTGTTTTGTTATGTTTGTTTCAGTGTTTGTTGTTATTTATGCTACATCCTCTTCTGGTCTCCTGGTCGCGTGAATTTCTGTTTGAACTGTTTGCTTAAAATTTGACTAAATTGTACCTTTAAGACTTAAGAAGTTTTAAGGCAAAGATTGAAGAAATTTACCAAGTCTCACTGAACTGAGCAAGAAAAGAGTATGATTAAAGCAAGTTCGTGAGCAGTGGTTCAAAATCTCGAGTAAATGAGGAAAAGTTTCAAACCTCATGGAACTGAGTGTGTATTGAGGTGTTATCTTTCAAAGTTCTATTGATTTGACAAGATGGAAGAGGATTTGTTTCTAGAACCTCAGTACGAGATTCCTTAAACATACACAAAGTTCTATCTTGTGCTTCATCATATCCAACCTGTGATTTAAGAGCAGTTTGAGCTCGTGTTCTGGTTTCTGGTTCCCTTCTCACAGTTGACACAAATCATAATATAACAAGAAAACAAAATATACATATATCATTTCATTCAAACAAAGTAATAATCAATCCTAAAAAGAAAACAAAATACCAAGAAAAATTCAAGACCATTCACACTTCATCATTTTATCATTTCAATCATTAAAAAAATCCATCATTATCGTGTTTTCAAGAAGACACTAAATCCAATCATTCATTATATTAAAACCCATCAATCACATTCATCACACGGATCTAAATTCTTGGAAACTAAAAAAAAGAAAGAATAAACTATTAGAAAAAGTTTTTCAATCAAAAAACCCAACTTTTAAACCACATCATACTTAATGAAACAAAAAACAAAAGTATCAAACACTCAACTCTTCTCTGCTAAACTAACAGCAGCAGAAGTGATTTTATTTTTAAATCGATTTCCAAGCCCACCTCTACCTTCTGAATTACCTTCGTTCATTTCACCATGTGAATGATCAGTATGACTATTACCTTCAGTAGATCTCATTTCTTTTGGAGTTTGAGTTGTAGTAGCTAAAGGTGGAACTTGAGCTGCGTTCATATGATCAAGTTGAGAGTATTTGTTCATTTAGTGAGGTGTAAGAATGGCTCGGCACGGAGTGAGATGATCACTTACTTGACTGCGCTTCTGCTACTCCTGCTTCTTCACGTGTTATCTCTCCTGATAACCTTTGAAGTTCGCTTTCGATATCAAACTCTGAGTTTGATGAATCCAACAAGCAAGAGATCAGAAAACAATTCTCGAATCACTCCAATGTTATGAATCTCAAGAGCTTACCCTCTTCAATTCCGATATCGCCAATCATAGGACTACCAGATTGTGAAACTCGACTACCATGTTTTTGAACTGAAAAGAAACACACCAATCGATTCAGCATCTGCACTTTATCTAAACATAATCTAAATCAAAAACACTTACGAATCTCTCTGACAGATGAACCTATTCGGGTACTCAATCTGTTCTTAATCTTAGGATTGCAGTTGGGATCGGTAGCCATAGGCTCCGTGATCGTATCCGATGCTTCGATGATATCGAAATCATCGACTTTTTGAATCGAAGTTCTCGGGCGGGCTATAGGTCCAGAAGGATGTTGTCTAGAAGGCGAAGCTGATGGCAGTTCAACCTTCCGTGCGAGTCCAGTCCTAGAAGGTGTTCTTTCGGGTGTGTGTGATAATCGGGGTCTTGGCTTGAGAATCTCAAATGTACGATTCGGGCTTTTGACACTAGCACTACGCTTGATGTCAGTATTGGTCTGAAAGGGTTGCCCACGACTCGTTCTTGTAACATCGACTGATCTTCTACCACTTGAGATCAGATTACGTGTGCTTGAGGTAAATGTATTGCCTTTGCCCTTCATACTACCCTCTTCGACTGTCACAAGTGATTTTCGTCCAGGATACTTTGAGCCTACTGTACCAGCTTGATGCTTGCGTAATGAGCCAGCTCGAGCAACGTTCTCATGTGTGATTTTTTTGCCCGATGGTTCCCCTTTACACTTAGATGAGAAGATGCTTTGACGTTTCGGAGTGACAACTACCACTGCTTTCTCTTCAGAAGGACTCTTTTGGGTCGGTTTCTTTTCTTCAGAATCTTCAATCGTCTTCTTCTGTTCGGGAGAATTGATGACGCATAATGAAGAGATCGGTGGACGAATCGAAACCGTTGAGATTGCGCTGAGCTTCTTCATTCGGGGCGGTAAGATCACTTCACGGCGAATGTTTCTGACAACTGGAGCGGTAGGACGTAACCTTGCGATGGCAGCTGGGTCCACATGTGGTCTAGGAACTGAGACCATCGATGGGGCAGGCGTGCGTAGGAATGATGTGGTCGATGCATGAAATAAGGTAGGGGGAGATGTCAATCCAAGAGTTTCGGTGGGGAAATTCACATTTGATTGTGATAAAAGTTGTTCAGCTTCGGTTCCTTCTGTCTCTGGTGTTTCTGTAACTTGGTTGTCCGAGGTGGCTTCGGCCTGAGTCGATAATTGAATCTGTTCTTCAGGAGACTTCAAAGCTTCATCAGCGCCGAGGTCAGGCGAATCCTCAGACTCAACGACCACCGTAGGGGGCGTCGAATCATCCGTGGGCGAAAGGTCCTTAGTTTCAGCTGGGACTTCTGAAGTTGAAGAGTTTTTCAAGTCAAGAGCGCTCTCAGGTAGTTCCTTAGAGCTCTCGAGCGTACTCTCAGTGTGAGTTGAGGGTTCGATGGCTTCATCTTGAGTGTCCAACTTCGGGTCGGTAGTAATGTCAGGCGAGACATGAGATTCGACGACCACTTCATCGGGAGTCGGATCATCTGCGGTCGAAAGGTCCTTCGTTTCAGATAAAACTTCTGGAGGCGAAGGGCTTTCTGAGTCAACGACTGTAGAGCTCTCAAGTATATCTTCAGTCTGGATTGACGTTGGGATAACTTCGTCTTGAGAACCTGCCGGTTGTTCAGGATCAACTTCAGGCGCGACCTCAGATTGTACGGCCACCGCAGGGGGAGCCGATGCATCGATGGTCGAAAGGTCCTTCGTTTCCGATGAAACGTCTAGAGGTGGGGGGTTTGCTAAGATAACAACGTCAGGGCTGTCGAGTGTATCTTCAGGCTTGGTTGACACTTGGATGGCTTCGTCTTGAGAGTCTGCCTTAAGATCATTAGTAAGCTCAGGCGAGACCTCAGATTCGACGGCCACCGCAGGGGGACTCGGATCATCTGTGGGCGAAAGCTCCTTCGTTTCAGACGCGAGCTCTACAGGTGAAGGATTGGATGTGTCAACAAAGCTATTGTGTATACATTTGGAGCTCGCAAGCGTACCTTCAGTTTGTGTTGAGATTCCAGCGGGTTCTTCAGTAGACTTCAATTCTTCGGGTCGCGCACTGAGATCAGGTGAGACATCAGCTTCAGCGACGACCGTGGGTGTCGAGTCTTCCGCTGGTGAGATATCTTTCGTTTCAGGTAAGACTTCTGGAGGTGAAGACTTGTCTACTAAATCAACAACATTCAAGGAAGTATCGTTGGAGGACTCGAGGGCAGCTTCCGGCTGAGTCGATATTTCGACGGTTCCGTCGGTAGGCGTGATTTCTTCGGGTTGGGGACTGAGGTCAGGCGAGACCTGAGATTCAACAGTGACTGTAGGAGAAGTTGAATCCTCAGGAGTTGGAAGATCCTTGGTCTCAGATGAGGCTTCTGGGGACGAAGGGTTAGATATGTGAATGACACTCTTGGATATATCTTTAAAACTCTCAAGCGTACCTGCAGTCTGATTTAAGAATTCAACGGTTGCTTCTTCAGTAGACTTCAACTCTTCGGGTTGAGAACTGGGATTGGGTGTGATATGAGATTCGACGACCAGTTCATCGGGAGTCGGATCATCTGCAGTCGAAAGGTCCTTGGTTTCAGATGATACTTCTGGGGGTGAAGGGTTTTCTAAGTCAACCAGGTTAGAGTTCTCGTTTGTATCTTCAGTCTGAGTGTATGTTTGAATGGCTTCATCTTGAGAGTCCGCCTGTTGTTCAGCATTAACTTCAGGCGCGACCTCAGATTCTACGGCCACCGCAGGGGGAGCCGAATCATCAATAGTCGAAAGGTCCTTCGTTTCAGATACGACTTCTGGCGATGGAGAGTTCCCAGATAGGTCAACGACGCTCTCGGATGTATTCTCCGAGCTCTCGAGCGTACCTGCAGTCTGCGTTGACAACACAATGGCTTCTTCTTCAATAGACTTCGATTCTTCGGGTTGAGGAGTGAGGTCAGGCGAGACAACAATGTCAGCGAGCATTGTAGGCAAAGTCGGTTCTTCGGAGGGCGACAGATCCTTTGTGTCAGATGAGGCTTCTGGAGGTGAAGGGTTGTTAAGAACGCTCTTGGTGATATCGTCAGAGCTCTCGAGGGTAGCTTCCGTGTGCGTTGACAATTCAACCCTCTCGTCCGTAGATTTCAGCTCGTCAGGTTGAGGACCAAGGTGAGGCGAGACATCAGCTTCAGCGAGACCTGTAGGTAAGTTCGGTTCTTCAGAGGGCGAGAGATCTTTCGGTTTAGATGAGACTTCTGAAGGTGAAGGGTGGTCTAGGTCAATAACATTCTTAGAAATATCGTCAGAGCTCTCGAGCACAGCCTCTGTCTGAGTTGAGAATACAGTGGCTTCATCTTGGGACTCAGACGCCTTGACCACAGGATTGATGTCAGGCGGGACCACCGATTCGATAGCCACGGTAGTGAAAGTCGAATCTTCCGCAAGAGAAAGATCCTTAGTTTCGGATGAAACTTCTGGATCGGGTTGAGGACTGAGGTCAGGCGAGACCTGAGATTCAACAGTGACTGTAGGAGAAGTTGAATCCGCAGGAGTTGGAAGATCCTTGGTCTCAGATGAGACTTCTGGGGACGAAGGGTTAGATATATCAATGACACTCTTGGATTTATCTTTGAAACTCTCAAGCGTACCTGCAGTCTGAGTTGACAATTCGACGGTTTCTTCTTCAGTAGACTTCAACTCTTCGGGTTGAGGACAGGGATCGGGTGCGCCATCAGCTTCGACGGTTGTCGTAGATATAGTCGGTCCTTCCGAGGACGAAAGGTCCTTGCTTTCAGATGATACTTCTAGGGGTGAAGGGTCTTTCAGGTCAACGAAGTTAGAGTTCTCGAGTGTATCTTCATCCTGAGTTGATGCTTGAGTGGCTTCATCTTGAGAGTCCGCCTGTTGTTCAGCATTAACTTCAGGCGCGACCTCAGATTCTACGGCCACCGCAGGGGGAGCCGAATCATCAATAGTCGAAAGGTCCTTGGTTTCAGATACGACTTCTGGCGACGAGGAGTTCCCAGATAGGTCAACGACGCTCTCGGGTGTATTCTTCGAGTTCTCGAGCGTACCTGTAGTCTGAGTTGACAATACGATGGCTTCTTCTTCAATAGTCTTCGATTCTTCGGGTTGAGGACTGAGGTCAGGCGAGACAACGATGTCAGCGAGCATCGTAGGCAAAGTCGGTTCTCCCGAGGGCGACAGATCCTTCGTGTCAGATGTGGCTTCTGGAGGTGTAGGGTTGTTAACAACGCTCTTGGTAATATCGTCAGAGCTCTCGAGGGTAACTTCCGTGTGCGTTGACAATTCAATACTCTCGTCCGTAGATTTCAGCTCGTCAGGTTGAGGAACAAGGTGAGACGAGACATCAGCTTCAGCGAGACCTGTAGGTAAGTTCGGTTCTTCGGAGGGCGAGAGATCTTTCGGTCCAAATGAGACTTCTGAAGGTGAAGGGTGGTCTAGGTCAATAACACTCTTAGAAATATCGTCAGAGCTCTCGAGCGCATCCTCTGTCTGAGTTGACAATACAGTGGCTTCATCTTGAGACTCAGACGCCTTGACCTCGGGATTGATGTCAGGCGAAACCTCAGATTCAATAGCCAAGGTAGTCAAAGTCGAATCTTCCACAAGAGAAAGATCCTTAGTTTCGGATGAAACTTCTGGAGATAGGGGATCGGATATGTCAAGAATGCTCTTGGAAGTATTTCTAGAGTTCGAGAGCGTACCTTCGGTCTGAGTTGACAGTACGGGAGTATCATCTTGAGACTCTGACGCCTTGAGCTCAGGATTAGCGTCAGGCGAGACGTCAGATTCAACGGCCACCATAGTGGGAGTCGATTCTTCCGGGAGTGAAAGTTCCTTAGCTACAGATAAGACTTTTGAAGATGGAGGATGAGATATGTCAGCAATGCTCCTGGATGCAATTCTAGAGCTTGTGAGCCTACCTTCACTCCGAGTCGAGAGCTCAGTGGTTTCTTCAGTAGACTTCAACTCCTCGGGTTGAGGACTGGGATCGGGCAAAAGATCAGCTTCAATGGTAGTCGTGGGTAAAGTCGATTCATCCAGGGTCGAAGGATTTTCAGATGAGACTTCCGGTGGTGGTGGTGAGTTATCTATCTCAGCGACATTCTCGGAGATAACGTTGACACTCTCCAGCGTTTCTTCGGTCTGATTTGACAACTGGATCGTATCGTCAGCAGACTTTGACTCTTCGGGCTGAGGAGCAAGGTCAGGACCGACATCAGCTTCAACGGCCACCGTGGGCAAGGTTGAGTCTTCGGGGGATGAGAGATCGTTGGTTTCAGAGGAAACGTCCGGGTGTATCTCGGAGAAGGTCTCCGAGATAGCGTGGGAGCTCTCGACCATGACTTCAGAGATAATCTGTTTCGAATTTTGAGTGGCTCCTTCGATTGCGACGGCCAACATAGGGGAAGTTAAGTCTTCAGTGGGCGAAAGCTCCCTAGTATCAGATGAGACTTCTGAAGAAGCGGTGGCAATGTCAGCAGCGCTCTGGGAAAAATCATTAGAGCTCTCAAGCGTACCTTCAGCCTGAGTGGACAAATGTATGGGTTCATCTTGAGGCTCCAACGCCTTATGCTCAGTGTTGATTTCGGGCGATGTTCCAGATTCAATAGCCACCGTTGGTATAGTCGAGTCTTCCAGGGGAAGAGATCTTT
>NW_006768783.1:1276208-1289339 GCF_000204055.1 Melampsora larici-populina 98AG31
ACGGTCTTCAGATGAGAGTTCGGGAGGAGATGGAAGACTGCAGATCTCGACGACACCCTCAGAAGTCAGGTTGGAACTCTCGAGAGTGGTTTCAGTCTGACATGGTAATTGAACGGTATCATCGGTAGACTTCAAAGCGTCGGAGTCAGGACCGAGGTCAGGAGAGACATCGGCTGCACCAGCCGCGCTGGGTAAAGCCGAATCTTCTAGAGACAGATGATCTCCGGTATCGGGTGATAGTTCCGGAGGCGGTGGGTTGCTTATCTCACCGACAGTCTCCGAAGTCACATCGGATTTCTCAATTATGGCTTCAGCCTCTTTAGACGATTGAACGGTTCCTTCCAGAGACTCCACAGCAGCATAATCAACAGCCACAGTCGGTGAAATCGACTCGTCCGGGAGGGAAAGATCCTTAGTCTCAGATCCTGTAACGTCGTTGGAGCTGTCATTCATCAACCCAATGGTTGCATCTTGGGACTCTAACACCTGAGGCTGAGCGTCGAAATTGGGCGAGACGTCAGGCTCAACAGTCAACGCAGGTGAATTTGAATCTTCAGGAGCCTGGAGACCGCGAGTCTCAGACAAGTCTTCCGAAGTTGGGGTGCTGATCCCGACGACACTCTCGGAAATGACATGAGAGGTTTCCGCAGGTGAGTTATCGTCCGGAAGTGGGAAATCTCGGGAGGCAGATGAGACTCCCGAAGGTGAAGAGTCGCCCGGTTGAGCGACAACCTCGGAAACGACGGCGGAGTTTTCGAGCATAGCTTCAGCCTGGTTTGACGATTGAAGGGTGATATCAGAAGTCTCCAACGCCTTAGACTCAGCATTGAGATCGGTCGAGAGAGCAGGTTTGATCTCCGACGAAACCTCGGGAGACGAAGGGATGTCCATCTCCGCGAGACTCTCGGAAACAATGTCTGAAGTGGTGTTTGAGGGCTTGAGGGTGGCTTCAGCTTGATCAGATGTTTGAACGGTATCATCTTGAGACTGTATCACCTTGAGCTCAGGGCTATGATCAGGCGAGACATCGGATTCGACGGCCAATATATGCATCGAATATTCTGAGAACAACCGGTCCATAGTGTCAAATGTGGGTATCGTGGCTTCAACCTGATCTGAGGGTTGAAGGGCGACATCAGACGTCTCCAATACGCTAGAGTCGGCGTCGATGTGGGATCGAAAATCGGATTCGACAGCGGCCGAAATCGAGTTGGGTTCTTCCACAGGTGGGAGACCAATAATATCAGATAAAACTCCCGGAGCAGGTGGAGGTGAAGCGTTCCCTATCTCAAAGATACTCTCTGAAGCGATGGGCAAGCTCTGAATCATGACTTCAGCTTGGTTTGATGATTCGACGGCCGTAAGAGGATCGAGTTTGGGAGAGGGAGGAGGTTCGATTGCCAATGTAGGCTGATTTACAACTTCCCGAGGCAACAGATCTCTAGTTTCAGATGTAATTTCGGGAGGGGATGAAGGGTCGCCTTTCTCGACCACGCTCTCGGAAGTGAAGTTTGAGCTCTCCAGTGTAGATTCATTATGATTTGTTCCGTCTTGAGACTCCAAAATCTGAGGTTCAGGGTCGAGAGTATGCAAGACATCAGCTTTGACAGCCACCGCAGATGAACTGGAGTCGTCTGGGGGTGAAATTTCAATTGTGTCGGAAGAAAATTCTAGGGCAGGTGAAGGGTTGTCAATCTCAACAACACTTTCGGAAGTCGTGTTGGAGCTCTCTAGCTGAGCCAGTTGTTCGACTTGTTCAGTAAAGGTGAATAGTGATGACGGGTCCAAAAGTGGCTCGTCCGTTGGAGTCAGATTGATGTCGTTGGAGATGTGTTCGGTGTCTCTCTCCTCCTCGGTCTCCTTGGATAGACCAGCAGATCTTTCGAGATGTGCATCGGCTTCGCTACCGCTTTCAGACGCCCGGTCGGATACTAAAAGTTGTTTAGTGAGTACCATCTCTATATGATGAAGTATGCAGAGGCCATCTAGAAAACGCTAGACTCACACTCACGTTCTGACGAGTCATCTAAGGAATCCTGATTTGCAAAGAAAGAAGTTGCAGGTATGAGTTCTAGATCGGGTTGTCCTTCCTGAATCTGCTCTACTGAGGTATTATTGGCAACTAAGAGCTCGGGTTCGTCAACATAGCCAATAGGAAGTGTGGCACTTGCAGCACTCGATTCGGTGGTGCCTATGGTGCGACAATCATCAGTTGCATGAGCTAACAAGAATTGTAATACAGGACATACTCTGATTGTTCTCTTGAATGTCCGAGCCGACAATTCGATTCATGACCCTTTGAAGTTGTATCTCGTTCGGAAGGCTGGGTGGAGATCCCCGGTGATTGAAAGCGGGTTGTTCAGGCTCAAGCACCTCGGAAGTTTCGGGAGACCTTGTGATGTGTTCGACTGCAACAGGTTATGAAGGTCAACAAAAATCCGGGTTCACGATCATCGAATCCAGCGAATTTTGAGGGAATAGGAACTTACATGCAGATATTGGGGATGCATACGGAGGGTTAGCATCAAGCAAATGCGGAGAAGTGGTTTGTACAGGTTCATGTTCTGTAGTGCGGCCCTCTTCTTGAGGCGGCTCGGATAGGGCATTGGCTGATGCCGGAACCTCGGGTCCACCATCAGTGACTGTAGCGAGCGCGACACAAGTGATATGGAGATCAGCTGTACTGGGGATGTGAACGGATTCTTCAGTCATGGATCTTGAGACAAGGTCCAAAACTGGGACCGGGGGCTCATATTGATCTGCATCAGCAGCCAATTCCTCCAGCACGACCTCTGAATCTACAAGCGGAGGCGTGTGTCTTTCGTAGGTATCGGAAGGAACGCTTGGGGTCAGCTCTTCAAGTCCTACAGGGCCTGTGTCATCGCAGGCCGCAATTGCTATACCATCGGATGTCACAACAGAAGTCTCCAGTGGACTATCGCAAGCCACGGTGACCGGCTCTGTCACTGTGGGATTTTCGATGGACATGGGGTCAAACACATATCGTCAGCAGAATCATCATGACTTGCAATGTTTCTGAGCTTACCAGTCTCTTCTACTGGATTCCTTGAGGCGTATAGTTCATCAGATCTGGCTTCGAGTGAATGTTCTTTTGAGGGGTCTGGTTCGGGAAAACTGAGTGGTAAGACTTCAATGGTCTCTGAAACCTCTGTCGAGTCATTAAAAGACTTTTGAATATCAGCAGTGGCTTCTGCGATCGGTATGGTGGCTTTGGATTTGGATTAGGGGTGATGAAGGACTCGCATCAGTAAAATTTTGCCTGAAGGTAGAACAAAAGCATGCTTACGAGTGTTATCAATTGGATAGCCCAGGGAGACGAGTTCAGGGGATGATGGCTCATCAGGAAGAGCGCCATCAAAAACCTTGAGGGGAGGCTCAGTTTGATCTGTTGTGGCTAGCTCAGCAACTGTGGGCATTTCCGTCAAGGTCGTCAGAATCGTGACATCAGCGAGCTGTCAGGCAGGGGTTTATCGAGACTAAAACTTACATTCGCGATCAATTTGATCATTTGGTGATCTCCTGTCAGCATTTAGAGGCTCGGTTGAGCGTTCACGAGAAGGTGTAAAGTGAAAGGTTTCGAGCTTAGACTCATGTTGTCCAGTCATGAGTTCCTTTGATGAACTTTGAAAGATGGCATCCTGAGGTTTGGGCTCAAAGTGAGATTCTCTCGACGTTTCGTTAAGCCTGGAATTGATTTGCAGTCAGCGAGGACATTTGGAAGAGTCCGAGTAGCAAAGGACTCACCTGACAAGTTGGCTGTATTGCTAGGTGACGTTGGGTTGAGCTCGTGTCTCTCGCCTGAAGAGGTACTAGAACTGAGGTGGACTGATCCATCTGGTGTAGATTTGGATGATCCCTGAGGGGAATCGTCTAGGCCATGATTGGCAAAGGTGAGGGGTGACTTGAGGTCATTCTCAAGTGTTGTGGTGGCTGAATCCAATGTTGGAAGTCTTCCGGTATGGACATGATGATATGTGTCATCAGTAAGAGGACCCAAGCTGTGTTGAATATCGGGTTCGCCTTTCTCATGAGAGGTAGCTTCGAGAATCATGTTTGAAATGCTGGGCTGGGAAGCTTCGAGTTCTGAGCTGAGATCGGTGGGTTCAAACTCCTTTGATGTATTGTCAAACACTGCAAGTTGAGAGTCGACTTCAAGATCACGATGTACAACGGCGAATTCTCTTGAAGGGTTGCTCAAGGGCTCATCTTGCTGTCGAGTTCCCTGTTCGGACATGCGAGATTCTGCTGCAGCGTCTTCCAAGATGTCAGTGGACCGGCTGGAGATATCAATATCGGATTCTTTTGCAGTTTCGACGGTATTGCGCAAGACATTCGAGCTGTGTCCAGGAGACATTGCTTGAGTTGTACATAAAAATGAATTGAGATGAGAATCGCAGTGGTTAACTTTGGGATTATCAAAGTGAGAGAAGTGAACAAATAGCAAACCTAAGCAGTTGACCATGCGTTGATCAAGTTCGTTTGACACGGAAAGGGACGATGATGAATCATCGATGTCGGAAGAAGACTCCAGCTGTGAAACAGGCACTGAAGCTTGAATGACGTCAAACTGATCATTCCTTGTCCCAAAACTGTTTGATGTAAGATTGCCTGTATTCTCAGTCCCGTTCCGGGCAGCTGAAACAGGTGAAAGTAGATCAGATGCTCGTGCAAAGTGGCATGCCTCGGACCCTTGCTCAACATTGATATTGTGCTCATATGGAGATGCGACGCTAGGATTTGCCGAAGAAGCCAGCGTGAGTAGCGCGTCGGGTGCCGATCGGGATTGGTTTTGTTCATCTTGAAACTCGGGTAACAACTGTTCAAAAGAAATTGAGGAATTCACATTAGCGCCTGAAATCTCACACGTTCTGGCTGGTGCGATTTGCACCGCGAGAGAATTCCTTTGCTGGGAAAAGACGCTTACTTCATGTGTAGCAATGGAGGTCTCGCGGCGAGAATGAGAGCTCCGGCGAGAATGAGAGCTCCAAGTATCTTGAGGTGTACGTATCGAATGAGTTGTACTTTGTGAGGCAGCTCTGTGATCTAGAAGAGCTGCGTCCGCGTCATCATCTCTGAACGTTGATTGATAGAGAGTTGCTTCTGGCTGTCGGTGCGCATCCAGTTCCACTGAGATATCTAAGGCTGATTGCTCTTCCGAGAGATCTCTAAAAATCATTGAAACTTCAGGGGATCCAGTACCGTGGTCGGACGCTTCCGTATTGGCATCATATTGGCGAGCTACATCCGACATCAACTGGACAGGTGTCTGGGAGGGGGTCTGGCCAGATTCCGCCAAGAGAGGAGTCTCGCGTGGTAGGGATATAGCAGACTTGTTGCGGGAGAGGGAAGAGGGTGGATTATGTTCATCGATCTCGCAGCTTCCTTCAGATTTCGCAATGGAGTTGATGTCTTCCAACTTCCTGGGAAAGTTTGGCTCAGTGATGTTCGGGGTGCGCTGGTTTGTTGGTAGCTCGCGTGTGACTTGAGTATCCCCACAGCGGGCGATCCCATGACTCGAGTCAGCTATGGTGGTTGGTTGAGGCAGCGGGTAACTATCAGACATGTTGAACCCAGCTGACCGCTCTTGCGCTTGGAAAGTACTCGAGGAATCGAACTCTTTGGTTTGAGAGGCAGCGAAAGCGGAGCTAGAGCTAACACCGAAGTTCGAGGGACGATGGTCAAGTTCGGACCGGCTGGATCGATCAGACTGCGTATCGGCTTCGGGTTCAGCTGAATATTTAAAGTTAGTCGATGCAGTGTCTTGGAATGAAGACTGGGCCTTCTGGTCGTAAGTTTGGGCGTGTGAAGTAGCAAAACTGGGCTTGAGAGCAGGTGCAAGGCTTGCGGACGGAGAGCTTGAGTTGCCATCATTATCAGACCCGGCGGAACTTCTTGGGACCTCAACATCGGTGGGAATGTTATGCTGGACCAATCCGATGCCCTTATTCTTCCAGTTGAATGCTGGTAAGTTGGGTTTCAATTGAGAAGACGCATGATCAGTGATGTCATCAGCTTTGGGTCGTATGGGGGGAACCGGAATTGAAGATTTGGGGACAGAGTTTTGAGTGACAGGGGTAGAGCTTGTATAATTGGTATCACGGCGAGCGTAGCGTGGTATGGCAGTTGGAATGCGAGATGGTTTCGTCAAGTCAGTTGCTAATTCGTGAATGTCGTCAACTTCATCATTATCGTTATTGCTATTGTATGTTACAGGGCGAGTATACTGGAAAGAATTAGACTGAGAGTTTGCAAATGGTACAGACAACTGGACAGAAGAATTTGCATCTATAGAAAAAGATGATATAGAAGCAGACAGTCAGCAAATTGATGTAAAACTAACAAAACACGGTTCAAAGATTCACGTATAAGGTTGGAAGTTGTATCACCAGCTCCAACGTCTTCATGAGAATTAGCAGACGTGGTTGACCTTCCTTCGATATCAAAAGAACAGCCTGAGGCGGTCGGAAGTGTGAAGGCAGGTCCGGTGGGAACGAGGGTCTGGTGGGTATCACTGGTGAGACGCGGGTCTCTCACTGTGTCTTGATGCTTGGCAGCTATGCGTGGTAATGCGAAATTGTAAGTAGTCTTGTCAAGTGCTCTACGGATACAATATTAAGACGCACCATGCGTTGAGGAGTTCGGGGAGTTGTTTCCACTGGTGTCAGTAGCCTCGGACTCAGTACGACGGCCAGTCAAAGAAGCTTTCAAAATGCAAACCAAGAGTTTCATCTCAGCTACTAGTGTTGGGAAAACAGACATTGGTAACCATTGAGGAATCACGGGACTTACGAGCATGACCACTTATAACACTACGACTCTGATTCGAATGTTGTAAACTGGGTGCAATACCAATTGACGAAGAAACATTGTCGACTGGTATGACTGCCGGATAGGGTTGATCACTGAGATCGTATCGTCCATCAAATGAAGCCAAAGATGTAACTTCTGAGTTGTTTCTGTAATCAGACATGAGGGGCCCTGCTGGAGAGTAAAATAAGTAATCAGTACAATGCAGGTGAATTCCACGGGTCAAGATCGATCAGAAACGGTAAAAGTGTTGGGTGTCGTTGGTATGGATGTGTTGATGTTCAATTATATCAATGAGATGTGGTGGTGTGGTGATTGTGGCGAGAGGAAAAGATGGACGGATGACTTCACCCACTGTTTGATGACTGAATGCTGGATTGAACAAACCCTTCGTCCTCGGTGGGAGCCGGGCGAAAAGGAGATACTGAAGCGTTTAAGAAGCAAACAAGTCAGATGATGGGGCTTAGAAAAAAAAAATGCCCGGTGTGTGAAATGTGTCGGAGTGCCGATACAATTCAGATACAGAATGCGAGTGGAGGCAAGGGCTTAATTGATGTGGAGCAAGATGTCACAAGAAACGCGTGATCAATTCAAGGAAATGAATTCTCAGATCATGGTCAAACAAAGAGGACCTTTGATGGCAGCAGCGCAAGAATCAAGTGTCTGTTTATAGGGGACAACCGCTATGAAGTAGGGCTATAGTGAAGGGATATCAAAGTCGACGATAAAAATTGGAGTTGTGCACTCACAACCACGTTGATTTGGTATTGGTTCATCATAGCGTGTTGCGAAATCACTGGTGGCAACTGGAGTGTCGCTGAAACCGGAGGTCTCCGTGAGCCCTGAAGAATCAGTCGTCAGTAGCCCCCGACTGTTGTCTCCTGGGACAGCTTGCTTTGAGTTGTGAGTGTGATCACGCTGAAAGTTGATATGAGGGGGCATGGTGACGGTGAAGGTCGTGTTGATGTTTTTTTGCTGATTTACTTATGTGATGATGATGGTTTGAATGAGAGTTGAACAAGAGCTCCTCGAGGGGGAAACGAGCCAAGCGCTCATTTCAATGTTTTTTTAGAAGGGGTCAACAAAAAAATGATGCAAGATGACATGGTCTCGAATTTGATTTTCCGAATTGGATTAGTGACAGACGTTTGGACTCTCTACTGCCAACCATGTTATCATGGTGTATGATGCTCAAGAACCCACTTTCGTCACGATGATGTAGGTGGCACACCTGAATTCGATACTCATCCGACATCCATGAGCTGGTGATGAGGAATTGAAAAGAATCCTGGTGATCATATGAAGGTTTTAGGAGGTAACATGTTCCTCAACTTATTGAGGTCATCCCTCTGCCGCGCTTTAACCAGCTTCCGTCGAGACTATGCTTATCTCAACAAAGCCCTATCTCTGCGAGGGCGCGGACGCATTGCCGGCTCATCTTGGAGCATGCTGCATGAGGACGTCCGCTGTCACACAATCAAGAACAAGGATGATGTCGTCATGGGAGATGACTAGCTGCTTCACCCATAACACACGTCTGGCTCGTTTGGCCCGCGGGAAAAGGTTTGTTAGGGTTTGTTTCTAGACTAAAATATATTCATGGCTCCAGGACCCTGAATGCTGCCTGTGGAGGTATGGAGGAGAGAGCTGAGACAAACAAACTTCATCAGACAGCGAAGCAAGTTGGATCATTCAAACAGATGCCATGGGTCACCATCATAGTCAGCATGTTGCACAATTTGTATCATACCTTACAAGATCCAAACAGATTAGACTCTAGTTATGATCACTCTTTTGGATGCATGTAATTTTGGAGTATGTAGTTTTTGGCCCATTTTTTTTTAAAAAAATGCAGATTTTTGCACAGAAAGATTTTGACAAGGTGTCACCCGGACACAGAATTTGGCTGGATATCTGACGGAGCATCCGTTGGATCCGGATGATGGATGGGACCTTGGAACTATCCGGTAGCACTCCGGCCGGTCCGCGGATAACCGGGGGATATTTCACAAGTCGGCAGGTTACATACTACATAGGATTGTAAATAACAAAGGATGAAAAAACAAGAGGGGTGATTGGGAAACTAAGTACTATTCTCATCACCATCAAGCTCAGTAATCTCACAAAGGTTCCAAGGACCAAAAATTTGGTGCCAATCTTTTACGCATAAAAAAGTCTCAACATGCAGACTCAAGAGGTTACTATGATGAGGCCCCAAGATTCTATTGGTATTTTTAAATTTCCCCTCTGATGGACAGCTACGGTAGGAGAAGTCTATTGTGTGATTCACCTGACCGCAGTGGTCCCTGGGGCCAATTGTTGGCAATTTATCAAAAAAATAGCATTGGTGGTATACTGGGAAAAAAGCATGCACTGAGAGATGCCCTGAATGGTGTTGAGGATGATAAGATGGCCAAGTCTTACCAAGGATATTGCTGCATCCCCAAAAGCGCTTTTATGTGTGTCGATGTGCTCTGTAAGATCAACTTTTTTAATTGATTGGATTTGTAAGCTATGTGGATAATGACAGATGCTCAGCTTTATACTACCCTTGGAAACCGCCAATCAAATACCAGAACCAATCTCACAATTCTTAAAACCATCCAATATTAAATTTTAACCCTCCAATTGAACCATTGAATGCTAATCAGATTTCATTGCAGGAACTTATCTCATTAGAGCTTTGGTTATTCAATGTTGAACAACAAACAGATTTAACTTGACCTCGTCCAAGTCAAAAATTACAAATCATTGTTAGCACTATAGAGCATCCACTATCATGAAGGTTATTGTAAATTTTGCGGTCCTGATTGCAAAATTCAATCCTGCATGTTTTGCCTAAGTTGATAACCACATAAAATCCACTATGAGATGATTTACTGTCTGCTTGACCATAGTTCCTTCAATAAATCAAGTCGTAGACATTTGTAGATTTGAGCATGCAGGGTTCAAGATTTGGTGCAGATGTAAGGACCCCAGGTCTAAAACAGGCCCAATATAGTGGACCTGCCTGTCTTTTAGTTTCAAACTGACGCTAAATCACGTTGTTGTCACAACCATAGTGGATGCTCTTACAGAAGTTATTTTAGAATCAAATTGAATGTCTTGTACTTAAAAAGTGTGTGAACCAGACTTCATCCTTCACAATTGTTCTCTAAGCTATAAGAGGAGTCAATTACAAAAAGTATCAAGGTGAAATGAGTCAAAACTTAACAAGTTCTTGAAGAATGTCTTCAAAATGGGTACATTTGACCAAGCTGAGACAATCATGAGTAAGTAAAGCCAAGTATAAATGATGAATTTGATCAACAAAAGACAATTCAAAATTCATTTGACCTGACAAACTTGATTTTATCAAGGACAATCCAACAGGATACCAGATCAGACACATCAGGTGCAAAAGTTCTAAGGTTCACTGTTGGAATCAAACATAGCTATCCACAATTGGGAAAACCCTGTAGTCACTCAGGCTACCCGCTGCACCACAGGGGCACACACGGTACCAATGAGTAGCTTAGTTTGTACCTTAGGTGGCTTAAGTATCTAGCCTAAAGCCAGGCCCAAATTTTGACCTACTGGTGAAAAAAAATAAAACAATCCTCAGATGATCCCAGGGACATATGGATTGATTAACCTTGTTCTCATGATTCTACCTGTTGAGTCATTAACATGAGAGATTGTCATGGTGGTGGTGGTTTTTCAGCTCAAAATCAAAGATTGTTTAGCAGGTTGGGAGGTAGCCCACAGTAGACCTTATCTATAGTTAGTAGTGTCTAAAAGTGTGAAATGTTGGACCGGGCAAAACAAATTACATATGTTTGAATTTCCCCATACATGTAGGATTGAGATCACATCATTTGGTTGGATCAGTTCCTTTGTCAAACTTCAAATTCTATAAATTCAATCCAATTGACTTTCTTTGGTGCTACATCAAAGCATGTGATTTTTTCATCTTCATTGCTTTGTTCTCTTTCATATCTATTACTGACAGGATTACTATGTACAACAATTTTGTTTTAGGCTATCTCAAACACAGCTACAAGTGTTCTGATCTTCAGAAAGAAAGAAATTGTTTGAAACAAAGAGGCAACATCCAACAGTTTCATTGCAAGACCCACAAGATAATGCCAATATCTTGTACATCAACCTTTTGCTCAGTCTCATTCATGCATTTTTCTTCATTCATGAATTGTTTGATGTATTTGATGGCTTGTAGGGAGAAAGTCAAAACTTGCTGTAACCCCCCAAATGTCCAGCTATACCAATTGCATCAAACTGTTCCTCAAAACTCTGCAACTGATGCTGACTTCAATTGATAACTTTTTTTTTCCTTTTCCTTATATCTAATATATAAAAACGTAGAACAGACTCGCATGAGTTCGGTCCGTTGGTGAGATGGTCCGCTTTGAACTACTTTGTTTCCGGCTTTTGTAATCTTTGCATTTCGCGGTCCACTTTTATTCCCTTTTTGTCTTTCTTTCCTGGTTCACTTTTTTCCTTTTTGTTTGTCTATTGTTACCCTTTTGTTCTTCTTTACATCAAGTTCTGTATTTGCCTTTTGCAATTGTACTGACTTGCCTTTTAACCTGACCAATTTTTTGTCCTCGGGTTTGACTTCTTTTTTGCTTTTCATGCTGATCGGGTTTTCACATACTCTGATTGTCTTTCATCCCTCCTCCATTTATCTAATTGGCCTACTTTGATGACCGGCATCAAATAAATGCTACATATGTTGTTTTTCCGGTGAAACTTTTCATTTACCAACAATGCTTTGTTTGAACCATATCTTATTCCGTCTCTGTTTCTTTTGTTATTTAATTTTCATCATCATTGTTGTTTTTCAGCGTGGGTTGCTTTTTCTCAACGATTCCTATAAATGACCTCCCTTTCTCCTGCGATTCAATTATTATCACTCAAACTCCCACATAATCCTACAGTTTCTCTCCTTTTCCTCTTGCCCACCTGCAAATCATATTTGTACTTCTACTCAAATACCTTATTACCAAACTTTCTTCAAATATACAAGAGGGTGATATTGTCAAAGAACTGAGGTTCTTTACAAATCTTGAGGCGGTCTGCTTCCCAAATCAAATACACCTTGTTAACAAAAGCAGTTTGTGAAATGGTCTAAGTATGAGGCTTGCCAACGTTGGGCCGCTGCGATGCGTTGTGCACAACGGGAGGTTGCTGAGCAACGCAGCGGTTTGGATCAGGACCCATAAGACCACAACGCAACGGGCAACTATGTCACCTGTTGCGTTGCGTTGCTCGCAACGGCCGTTGCGCGCGAAACCGCAACGGGCAAAGGGCACGAATTTGTTTTATGAAAGGGGGGATAATCAAAATAAAATTGTATTTCAAGTTTGAAAGAGATACATTCATTTCTTTTTATTAGTTTGCCTACCACCAAAAGCATCCATCGCTTCATTGACCTCCTTGTATTTGTGACCTAGGCGTACCCCTTGACGTGCCCAAAGCCGCGAACCCACATTTTGTTCAATAGTACGAGGGACCAGTCAGACTCGATCGGATGAACAAATATCTGCTGCGGCAGAGAATGTTCACTTGACAATGGCAGAACTGGCAGAGAGGCTTAGATAGTCTTTTGCCAGAGATGCCAGCACTGGAAAAACAACACAATTGACCTACAAGGATGTGCAAATCAGTAACTTGAATCATCAAAGGTATTCATGGAAGATTTGAAAAAACTCACGCTCCACCATGGTAGTATAGCCTTGCATTCCCTGGCGTCATCCTTGGCAAACATCGGATGTGATCCCTGTAGATAGGCAGCCATTTCATCTAGCTGTGCTTGAGGCTCTTGAGCAAGTCTGGCTTGCAGCGCTGCGCAGCGCTGCTAGGCCATATTTGGAAAGCGCTGCACAGAACGGGGTGTCTCAAAGCCGGCAGCGTTAAGGGCAGCGGGTCTGGGGTTCAGGGGGTTTTGGGAAGCTAAAAGCGAAGTTTTTTCTCGCAGCGCTTCGGAGCGTTGCAGGCAAAAAAAAAGGTTTTGTATTTTCTTAAAAAGAGAACGTAAAAAAACTGTAAAGAAAAGACCGTAAAGAAACATTAAGAGACTGAGACAATGTTTAAACAAAGTGTACTGTAAAGACTGTAGAGAAATACTGTAAAAGACAAAGGGAAAACAATTGAACTGTAAACATTATATAGAAACTTTTTAAAGGAGTGTAATGAAGATAAGATAAATAGAAGGTAAGAGTATCAAGTTAGTTTCGATTTTGTCTAGTCTTCTTGACCAGGAACTTCTTGGCATATTCAATCACTTTGCCCACTTCTGCAAAG
>NW_006768783.1:1290422-1292810 GCF_000204055.1 Melampsora larici-populina 98AG31
CAATGAGCTGAATGAAGTACAAAGAGATCAAACAATTAGTTCAATTGTTCACTGAACTGGGGATCAATGCTTTGATGGAATATGTAAGACACTTACATTGCGCGCCTCCCACATCCGATCCCAGCGTTCAGCTTGTATTCCCCACCAAATACCGTGGCCTGACAAGAGAGCCTTCAGCGCAGGTAAGTCGTCCAATTTACGTTGAACATTAGCTTGATGTCGGCATCGATTGAAATCTGCACGGTGTCCACTGGAGCGAGTGAGCTTCTTGTTCACCTTATCCATCTGTAAGAGGTAATATGTCCCAAATTGATATTTCAGTCATGTGAATGTAAGCAATAGAAGGTATTACATTGCTTACATCATTACTCAAACCTTTCATATAAGTATCCCCAAGGAGGTAAGCGGTCTTACGGTTACGGTAGTTTTCTGGCTCGTCTTCTTCTTCGCGATCTTCTTCTTGGGGGTCAGCGTTGGAATCTGAATCATCGGGTTCGCTGCTCTGATTACTTTCTAATTCGTCATTATCATCATCTCCACTCATACTTTCACTTTGATTAACTTCTAATTCCTCCAATCCAGACTTGAGGCCATCCAACTCGTCCTCCTCCTCGATCGAAGCCAACACTTCAACCGGTGGAAACCTACCTAAGGTGTTGTGGCGGATGCGCCTCGGTTTCATACCTAGTGCGTCCAGCCCGGCCTTGACTATCAGTCCCATTTTGTGACAGAAGCAACGAATCGACATCGATTTCGGATTCCAGCTGAGATCATGGCCTGATTTGTAACCTTCTTCACGGAGCTGACGATGCATCTCACGGCCTAGGGTGAAGTTGTTGCTTCCTGAGTCAGAAGCCATGGCTAGCATGTAATAAAGAAATATAAATCAGCATATCGAGTTAAATTGAAATGAAATGAAAGTAAAAAAGAAAAAAGAAACTTCAAAGGACTTATCTTTTTATAGAGATCGTTCTTTTTTAATACAGTTACCATGGGCTCAGCAAGCAAGTTGCCGTTGTGATGCCATGCAACTAACTTCATACTTAAATGTTGGACAACATATTTCCAGTCCTTCGTAACGTAAGAGACCGATGATCCAATGAATGCGTGAAGGTTTCCCTTCACCGTCCATACATCTTGAATCAGACAGAACTTGCTGTCCAGTTCCTGTAATAAGAGAAGGGAAGAATATCAATGAAAAGACGAGATAAATGGAGATGAAAGGAAAGGAGAAGGGAAATGTCAAGAAATGATAAGAGATGAAATTCAAACCTTGAGTTCCTTCTCAATGACTAGTCCACGAAGCGAAAGATACAGTCGTTTGGCCTCTTCGGCCGACCACTTTCGTCCAAAAACTCGTGTATCAGGTCGTAGCCAATACATTATTGACTTAAGGATCGTATCTTCGATACGAATGAAAGGCAATGCGTGCGCCACTTGCCACACCGAGAGACATTGATTTAATGTACGATTGGAGAAGGTCGGTGGTTCGTTGACAAAGGAAGTAAGAGATGTTTGATGATCTTGCTGGAGACGCTGAGCTCGGAGTTCATTCACAGTGGGAGGGAGCTTGGCGCCAGCGGCAATTGCCTGATTGCGACGTGGGCACCCCGCTCCAGACTTACCAGGTGCAGGATTACCATCTCGGTGCACTTTGAGGTTGGATCTTCGAGAGCTGGCACTGACTCAGACCTCCTTGTTACACCAGGTACAAGTATGAGATAGTCCCGGTTGGTCCTTTGCCTACAAGATCACTTATCGTCAGCTACACAGATACAAATACAAGCTTTGTAAGACAATATGAGCAAGATATCAGACTTACATCTTTTTTCAAATGCCAGGGAGGTCCAAAGTACTCGAATGGACAGTCAAAGTCGTCAGGAGCCTGATTCCTTTTGCGTTTTCTGAGGCGCAAGTTGTCCTCATCCGAGTCTTGTTGTAAGTCGACTTCGATCACTGGACCCGATTGGATTGGTACCTACAGATAGTGTTCAAAAACATGAACGATAGGAACATAAGATTGTCAATCGAAAATCGAATGAGATTTTCAGTAGATGGTACTGGACTTACAGGACCAGATCCTTGGCTCTTCTTGCCTTTTGAAGCAAGGATCCTTGAAGTAGAAGAAGAGACCATAGAAGAGACCATTCCACCATCGGATACTGATTGGGAGCGTTCACGGAAGGATCCTGTGCCAGTAGCCTGCGTTTAGAAGATAAACAATGAAGAATTATAAAGGTAAGATTCAAATAAACAAATTACAATTTTAGATTGTAAAAAAAGATGACTTACAGAAGATGCCGGACGTGAGACAGTCTTCGATCGTCCACGTGCTGGTTCACCAAACACTTCATCGCCAGGCAAGGAGGCAGATCGCTCTCAACGACG
>NW_006768783.1:1293563-1294845 GCF_000204055.1 Melampsora larici-populina 98AG31
GAGGTGAATCTGGAGAGAGAACGCCCTAAATCGTAAGTGATTAATTGATCGAATAAGATCAAAACAGAGGTTTTTGAATTGTGATATTGGATTATCCTGACGACTGGAGAGAAGGAGATGAAAGTTTGAATTGAATTTGATACGTCCACTGTTTGTTGGACTGTGAATCAGAGAGATTGGCGTATGATCTAGATCGAAAGGATCCATAGTGCCAAAAGGGGGAGAACTGGGTGGGGGGGTTGGTATGCTGAAAGTTCGAGAAGAAGCGCAGCGAGGGTGTGGCTGATCCGGACCCGGAAGCGCGAAGCGCAGCCCAATCAAACGGGGCGCTCAATTGAGAGCAAAAGGCGCAACGCCCGTGGACCGCGCTGCCGGGGCAGCGAGGCGCCAGCGCCAGGCGCTGCGCTGCCTCGCGCTGCGCGCTTCCGTCTGCGCTGTGAGCCAGACTTGTCTTGAGCTTTGAAAAGTTGAAATACATTGATGTTTGAGCTCGACTTTGCTGATTCACTTGAGTTCGACGTTGGTGCTGGTACTTCAGCAGGCTGGGTCGAGCCGATCTCTTTCTGACGCTTTGCAAATTTATCCCGCAAAAGATTCCCAGCGCGGATGGTGTGGCGATGCTGAGGCCCAAAGGCTTGCTCGTAAAACTGCAGTTGAAAAAACGGATTTAGAAGACTTGCCATGACAGTTGTGTCACAAGCCAAGGCCTCTTCAAGATATCGTTCCACCCGGTTTTGCATCGACATGAGCATGGGTAGAAGTGCGTCACCCACTTGAAGCTCTTGGACCCGATTAGCAATATGTAACTTGAGTGCAAAAAACTCTGGAATGACCATTGAGCCTGTTGGTTCATTTCCTTCCATTCTTTTAGTCAGAAGCAGGAAAGGCTATTGAAACATGACTCAGCAAAAGGCTCTAGGATGAGCATGAAACAAATAAGGTACTTACTGCAAGCTCGTTTGTCAATTCCTCGAGTGAATTCCAGTCGTCCGGACTGAAAAATATCTCGTGGAAATATCCACGCGGCTTTTGAGGCGACCTGATCCGACGTTTCTTTGCTCTAACACGCTCAAGATCGTCAGAAAGCAACTTGGTAACAACCTAAAGTGATAAAATGGTCAATATATATAACTAAGAGTAAGCCAATATCAAGTTTATCAAGTTGAGCAACCCACCTTACGTGCCTGTACCAAACGGTTCAGAGAATCGAATTTGGCATTCCAACGAGTTGCATTGTAGCCAGGAGTCAAAGGCAAGAGTTTGAGATTCATACTCTTTGCAC
>NW_006768783.1:1295003-1298149 GCF_000204055.1 Melampsora larici-populina 98AG31
CACACCGAATCATGATCAGATTCGTATTCTTCAGGTAAAGTGATATCAGCTACAACCGACTCATGATCATCGTGATCATCAATAACAGTCGCATTCAAGTCGGTTTCATCTTCCTCTTCCTCCGCGATAACGGCAGGCGTTCAGGGATGGGAAAGACACCTAAGATTGATTCCCGCTGTTGATCTCGAGATGGTACTGTTTGTCCAAGTTCCACCAAGCCACCCTTGACTGTGGAGGACAGCTTGTGAAGGAAACATCGAGAATGGTCGGTTGCTGGGTTCCATGTGTAAGAGGACGTCATAGAGCTAGTATTGGTATTGTCGTCTTCGATTTCGATAAATTTCAAGTGCATCTCTTCGGCCATGGTCATGTTATTGGAGCCGGAATCGGTTACCTGGCTAAGCATGTGTTACATAAAGATATAGAACAAACATAAGCAGAATGCGAAATTAAAAAGATAGAAATATAAAATTGAAAAAGATACTTATTTTGAGATGAAGTTTATGCTTCTTCATAAAATGAACTAATGGCTGGGCGAGCCATTTACCATTATGATGCCATGCCACTAACATCAGTGTAAGATGACGGACTTGGTAAGTCCATTTGTCGTCAATAAAAGTGACCGCCGCACCTAAGAACGTGTGGATATTGTTTGCGGTCGTCCATCCATCATGGATGAGGGTGAACCTACCCGCATTCTCCTTCCAGAACGAAACATGATATTAGATAAAACCAAAAAAAGAAAAATTCCAATGTAAAAGAACTCACCTTGATTTCCTTCAAGACAGTGTCTTGAAATGACACATACATGCCAGCTGCCTCTCTGGCCACCCATGTACGCCCAAATATCTTGACACTTTGGCGTACATAGCGAAAAGCCACTCAGAGAAAGTCGTCTTCGATTTGATTCCAAGGAAGGGCTTGAGCCAAGATCCAGACCGTAAGAATCTGGTTGAGGACTTCATTTTTGAAAGGAGGTGCTTTCGTATCAAAGAACTCGGCCATCTGTTGCTGGTTCGTTTCTTTCTTCTTTGCCAAGAGGTCAAATGCACTTGGCGGAAGTTTTGCCCCAGAGTCGATTGCTGCTTGTCGACCTGTACACGGTTTTCGACGGCGACCTACCGTGTAACCATCGCGGTGCTGCTTCAGGTTGGAATTGGAGTCGTAAAAAACTCGGGGTTTTTTGTCGCACCATAGACAAGGGTAGACGAGTGGTTTCATCGTCTTATCCTGTCAAAAACACAGGTCACATTAGATATCAGGTGCGCAATTTAATAGTTAAGTACGATGAGAATTAATTACATACATCATCCTCTCCCCACTCGGGTTCGCCATAATAATCCTTCACTGCATCATATTCAACGTCCTCTCCTTCACCTTCGCTTTCCAAAACCTTAGCACGCTTTGCTTTTTGGCGCGCGGTGAGGTTGTCATCGGAGTCCTGATTCATCTCGGTCTCTGAAGGGACCTCATCATCGATAGGCTGTGAGTGAATGCAATAGGTAGCATCGTTAATGATGATACTACTAATTCATTTGAAGATTTCGGGATATCACTTACGTTCTGGTTAGACTTGCTCGCTCTGGACCGCTTCTTCGAGGTCGGACCTTTTGGTTCTTTCGGCTTTGATGATGAGGGCCGTTTTGACACAGACTTGTTCCTTGAAGAGCTTGGCAGGGGTATAGTCTTCCGGCTGTCAGTTGATGGTTGAACCATTCCAGAATTACTTTTCTGAGGAGTCGGAGGTCGAGTTGAACGTCGAAGTGGAGTGCATTGGCCATTGGCCTGCGAAGGGGTTGGGTTGTTGAGTTCCTCACACTGCGAAGATAATGTATTTCTCCCAGGTGAAAAATGATTACATTTAATGTACAGAATGATTAAAAATGCATTAAGTCTGCATTAAGTCTGCATTTTTCTGCATTAATTCTGCATTATTAATCATTTTGTGCATTATATCTAATTATTTTTCACCTTGGAGAAATACATTATCTTTGCAGTGTCACCGGGACTTGTAGCCATGATGACTCTGAGCACGATTAAAGATGAAAAAAAAACGAAAATGGGAAAGTCGTGGTCAAGATGAAAAGTAGAGGCCTTGGAGAGATGGGATGATTCGAATAGAAAGGGGCTGGGCAACCCCAACCCCTTGCTGCTGGAGCAAGCAAGGAGGTTCGTGATCATCTGGGATGGGAGTTGCGATGAGATCGCCGGAATATCCTGGCTGACGAAGCTAGGATTCCGCTGGCTGAAAACCAAAACCACCCGTGGCCCCGGTGCACACCCGTTGCGTTGCCCGAAAGACCGTTGCCAAAGCAGCGCAACCCCCCATAACTCGGACCAAAATCCGGCACCGCAACTGGTAGTGGTCAAACCCGTTGCGGAGCGTTGCGCTGCCGGGCCATGCCGCTGCGGTGCGTTGCCGGTGCGTTGCTCACTCTGGGCAATGCAGTGGCCCAACGTTGGGCTTGCTTCAAAAAAAATCAACAGTTGTACTCAAATTTTGTACAACAAATTGTAAGGTGGAGTGTAATCTCCACCTTCACTGTCTCGAGAGTTCTGGCACAAGCTCACGAAGGAGCAGGGTTTTATCTAAAACCCCTCGATATCAATTGCTAATCCAACACTTGAAGAATCAGAACCCGCAGAATCGAAGACTATAGAGATGAGATAAAAGAAACCACCATCGTACCTAATCCAACACTTGAAGAATCAGAACCCGCAGAATCAAAGACTATAGAGATGAGATAAAAGAAACCACGAGGAAAAGAAGACTACGTAAGGGGGGAAGAGGGATAGAACTATCTACTCCAACAACACTGTCAAAACCCATACTGCTAACCCATACTATACTACATGACACGCTTCCACCCTTACACCCTCCCCACCAAAAAATCAACTAACCCCCCGCAGAACATCCCATCTAAAAAGTAAAAGCATAAAGCAGACTAAAAGAAAATTAAAAATAAAAACGAAACTACCAAAGACTCTAACACCCCCAACGGATTCTGTCCTTCATACAATCCAACACACAGCAACCATAAAAATTTAACACACATCAATCATCACAACTTGTAAATCCATAAGTAAAACGTGAGTAGCATCATAAGGCCAACATTCATAAGATGAAACACCCCGACACCATCAAA
>NW_006768783.1:1298261-1308212 GCF_000204055.1 Melampsora larici-populina 98AG31
CCGGATAAGGACCATCGTATCGTGCCCTCAACTTCGCAATTCTGCCGCCAACAACCTGAGACCTGTTTGTACTTTCCACTAACACTAGATCCCCTACTTCCGCACCTAACTCACCACCTCTCCTCCTGTTGTACTGTAAGGCTTGATCTACTCTTGCTGCCCACAACCTATCTCGCCACATTGCCCATTCTGCCCTACGGGATTCGACCCATTTCTCCACGTTTGCATCGAACCGCACCTCGGTGGTTATGTGTGGAAAAAGTCGTGGCTGCTGTCCTAATACAAATCGCATAGGTGATACCCCCGTGGAAATGTTGACCGCTGAATTAATTGCATACTCTACCGCCGGCAACGCCTCCAACCATTTCCCTTGTTTCTTCTGCGTTGAGTACCACAGTAACTGGCCTAAGGTCTTGTTGGTCCTCTCAGCCCTGCCGTCTGCCTGCGGGTGATACGCAGTAGTGAGGTTGACCTTGATACCCATTAATTCATGCAGTTGACGCCAGAAACGCGACTGCCATGTCTTATCCCGATCACCCACCATCTCATCAGGCGCCCCAAATATTGCCAACCATGAGCTAAACAACCGACGTGCTGTGCGATCTGCCATGTCACGTTGATTTGATGGAATGAGTCTAACAAAACCTGTCAAACGGCATGTTACAGAGAGTATCATATCGTAACCCGACACTTTGGGAAGGGGACCTACGAAATCCAGGGCAATACTGCTGAACGGTCGACGAGGGAGATCCGTACTTTGCAATCGACCTACCGTCCGCGTAGTTCGAGCTTTGTGGCGCTGACAACCATCGCAAGCTGCAACAACCCGATCCACCTCCTCATTCAAACCAGGCCAATAAAATTCCTCCCTCAGTCTTGCGCACGTCTTTGCAGAGCCAAGATGGCCCACAGATTCATGTGAGGAATCCACCAATTGACGCCTAAGAGATGCAACCGCCGGAATGACTAAACGATCATCCACATACATCAGACCTTCCCTCCATACACAATTAGCGCGCAAAGGAAGTACTTTTGCCAACTTGATGCAAAAGGGGTCCACCTTGTAACCTTCTTTCACCGCGGCGATGAAATCAGCGTTGAGGCCTGGCGCAGAAACCGTGATTGCCGCCGTCTCGACTCTAGATAACGCATCCGCGACAGAGTTATCTGCTCCCTGAAGATATTTGAATTCCAACTCGAATTGGGACAACGTTTCCAGCCAACGCGCCTGCCTTCGACTAAGGTTTCGTTGTGACAACAAATGCGTGAGGGAATGATGATCGGTCATGACATGAATCTTTAGACCTAGCAGTAGTAATTTCCATTTGTTCAGCGCACTAATTACGGCTAACAACTCTTGCTCATGCACAGGGTAGTTGCGTTCCGCGGCAGTCATCTGACGTCCATCGTAAGCCACCGGACTAGCCGTTTCCCAGTCAGCACCTTGAAATAGGGCAGCACCAAGACCATGACCGCTTGCATCGGTGAAAAGCCATACTGGTTCCTCCGTGTCGTAATCAATGTTCCTCAGGACAGGCAGCGTAGTGATCATTCTTTTTATATTCTCAAAAGCAGCCTCTTCCTTCTCCGTCCACACAAAGGAATCCGCTCTCTTGCTACTCGTCAAAGGAGACAATTGACCCGCATACTTCTCTAATCCATCCACAAACTTTTTCATCCACTGCACTGTCCCCAAGAACTCCTTCACCTGCTTAGCTGATTTGGGTCTCTTCCAGGTTGAAACCTTGGCCACTTTCTCATCATCCGGTTCAATGCCATCCGCACTAATGACATGTCCTAAAAATTTAATTTGACGTCGAAACAACTGAGTCTTCTTTAAACCACAGTACAAGTTCGCCGCACGCAACCTCTCCAACACCAACCTTAAGTGCTTCTCATGCTCCTCCACTGTATTAGAGAACACAACAATATTATCTATGTAGACCACACACACTCTATTGACCAATTCCCCAAGCGCCTCCTCACACCGGCGTTGTTGGGTTGCAGGTGCGTTTGTAAGGCCCATGGGCATCACAACCCACTCGTAAAGACCCCACGGCGTTTTTATTGCTGTCAAGGGAATGTCCTTCTCATACATCAATGTTTGAAAAAATGCATTAATCTGATCCAGTGACGAGTATATTTTCCCTTGTGCCACAATCCTCACCGCCTCATCCACTACTGGCAACGGCCCGCGATCCTTCACCGTATATTTATTCAATTTTCTATAATCACAAATAAGACGTGGCAAGGCTTTGGGATCTTTCTTCGGAATGATCATCGAAGGGGACGCATAAGGGCTCTTTGACTTCCGCATTCGGCCAGCCTTGACATGTTGTTCAATCAAACGTCCCCACGCGTCTAGATGCTTACGCGGGTAACCATAACTCCGCTCATTGATGGTCACATCCGGGTCTGTCAATACAATACGATGGCGCGTCGTGGACGCTTCATTTTGAAGCTTAGAGGGAAAGAACTCTTCATCCTCTTCAGCATTTTCCATATTCTCTACATCGGGCAAGTCTTCCGGAAAGAGATCTTCAAATTCCTTAAGGATTTTCATTTCGCGGATTGAGAATTCATGAGACTCTTCTACTTTAGACAAGTTGTGAAGCACCGTCGCCACTAAGGCTTCCCTACGTTTCTCCAATTCCTCTACCTTCACCTCATCATCCTTCTCTACTGCTGCCTTGAATTTGTACCCATTACCTGTATGCCTAATGAGACGACGACCAATTGACACATCCAATTTGTGTTTCGCCAAAAACGGGGTGCCCAAAATAACGTCGTACGCCCCTCCTAATGGTGCCAATTTGAAAGGAGTTGCCCCAAAGGTAAAAGTCGGATGCAAAGTCTTCACATTAGCAAAGGTGAATTCTTTCAACACAAATGGACTGGGTTCAGATGTGATAGCAGGACGCACAGTGACAGGCTTTGGTAGAGAGCGTCGGACGGTTTTCAGTTTACTCGCCGCCTTCTCCGACATTAAGTTCGTACCTGCACCCGTGTCCACCAACCCACGCATAACAAAACCATTGATAACCAAGTTAATTATCAGCGGTGCGTCAGGAGTAACAGGTTCACAGCGAGTGAGTGGAGCATCAGTAGGTGGTACGCACTCGGCCGCGTCCACTACATTGTCTTCCTCAGGGCCTTGCAAGCGTTCAAGCAACTGCTCATAGGCACGCAAATCCTCTCTGCCCAAGTCAGGAAATTCACCAATTGCAGCCACGTCAACCTCCGGGTTCTCGACTACCGCTGCAACGTCGACTCGACGATTAGTTGGTCTGGAGGGAGCCGACGCAGTTTGTCGACCAGCGGCAGGAGTTGCCTTCGGCGGAGGGAAAGGTGGTTGACGAGGAAAATCGGTGGGCACTTGTATGTACTGAGAATTTGATGGCGCCGTACATGTACCTTGCCAATTAGCACAACTAGTCATACAACGCGTACACAACCACACGGATCTCATGTAAGCAAAATAACGTGCGTTCCTGGCTGATTGCTCCTCGGCGGTCAATGGTACTCGAAGAGGTGCAGCACGTTGATTGGCCGTCTGGCTTGTCACCGTGGTTTGAGAGGTTGGTTGCGTCTGAGAACGAGGCCCCCGAGCTTTTGCATCGATCTCTACAGCAAAGTCCCACGCAGCACAGGCCCGTTGCTCGAATATGGCGAAGGAGAATCGGTGAGAAAATGGATTAATGCTGGTCTTCACAAGCTGGTCACGTTGTTGAATAACCCTAAACATGTGCGTCGAACCCCCAACCACTGCCCACGCCAAGGCCTCCTCTGAACACTCCTCCACTCCTGCAGCCTCTTGTAAGGATCGCGCCCGTGCACAAAAGGCACTCATGTGTTTGTTAGGCTTCATAGACAGATCGCGTAGTTGTTGTTTAATCTTATCTAGCCAATCAGCCGGTAGAATCACGGACTCCATCTCCTTCATCGCTGAATCCCATGTATGACCAGCGAAATCCCCAGCACGTCGACACCAAGACGCCGCTGGGTCCGTGCTAAGCAGCAAAGGCAAAATACGGAAGCGATCGCTGTCAAGAATCAGACCCTTAACTACAAACAGTCGCTTGACCTTGTGCCTCCAGATGCGATAGGCCGAGATGTCGCCATATCGACCCTTGTACTCGGGGAAGTCCGTAATGCGAAAGCGTATCGGATCGATAGCGCTGCTCGGAATGACAGGTGGAGGATCAATTCCTACATTGGATACGTCTTGACTAGTCGCAACCAGGGTTGGAACCCGAAAAGGATTCCGATCGATTGGGGTTGACATGAAACGAGGCTGATGAAACACCCCTCCCTGGCTGGCGGGAGACGGTACGTGTTCCGCAGGGATAGGTGCGTTGGCAGGCTCCCTCACGGTCCGCTGAGAGCCTTCTCCAGTATCGGCAGGTCTTTGAGCGGTGAGTAGTTGCTGAATAAGCCCCCGAAGTGCGTTCACTTCATCTCGTAAGGCAGCTGTCTCGGCATGACACTGGTTACCTGGTCCTCCACTGGATGCAGGGTGTGAAGGGCCCTGAGGGTACGTCGGAGGCGAACTGTTGGTGTTGTCCATCTGAATAAGAGGCGCGTCGGATCCTTCCATCGGCGACTCAGAAGTATCTGAAGCCGCAAAGGTAGCGTTTGGATCAAAATTTCCTGGCAGGCTCCGACGGGGAGGTCGAGGCAAAACAGCGTGTGGTCAAATAGGCGAGAGGGTCGATGCGGCGTCCAGATCAATCGACGATAAGGTACTTGAGGTATTAGAAGCGGCCGTCAGCTGACGCGCGATTGGTGACCACACCGCTGGCGAAGTCCTGATGATACGAGCCCCTTCCTGATTCGGTGGATTGACGAATGAGTTGAGGTCTTGAAATAACAAAGGTTCAGTATCACGATGCGTCGTTGACACTGGGGGCTGAGGTACGCGAAGAATTCTATCCGGATCTGAAGTATGAAGCAATTCGGAGTCTGGGTGGTTTCGGGTGTGCCTTGTATGAGGTAAGGACATCAAATATTCTATAGATTCAATATACTTTGTAAAGAGGGGTACTGTGTGGCTGCGCCACTTCAAGCGTGGACTACTAAATTGAACTTAAAACGAGGTCGATAAGACCGTCGAGTGCATATAAAACAAATCGAGTCGCCAAAAGTGATCGGCAGCAATAGTTGATTGAAATTGAATTGAAGAGGGGAGATAAAAAAAGTGTAAGGTGGAGTGTAATCTCCACCTTCACTGTCTCGAGAGTTCTGGCACAAGCTCACGAAGGAGCAGGGTTTTATCTAAAACCCCTCGATATCAATTGCTAATCCAACACTTGAAGAATCAGAACCCGCAGAATCAAAGACTATAGAGATGAGATAAAAGAAACCACCATCGTACCTAATCCAACACTTGAAGAATCAGAACCCGCAGAATCAAAGACTATAGAGATGAGATAAAAGAAACCACGAGGAAAAGAAGACTACGTAAGGGGGGAAGAGGGATAGAACTATCTACTCCAACAACACTTGTCAAAACCCATACTGCTAACCCATACTATACTACATGACACGCTTCCACCCTTACACAAATATGTCATTAGAATTAACAAGTAAGTATCAAGTGGTGTCCACAATGAGTTTGAGCTGAGGAGATCACAAAGAGCCCATTTTTCAATTCTAAGACATGAGGAACTATGGTGAGTAGTGAATCTGTGCCAACATTACTAACTGTTGTAACAATGGGAACTTATGTGTTTCATGATTGAGCTGTGGCGGGCATGCCCGCATGTTCTCTAGTCTAAAATATAAAAACGTACAAGGGACTCGCATGAAGTACTGCGCAATCCTGTTGGCTCCGGTTCGCTTTGCCCCATGTTCCTTTTGATGATTCTTGAATTTTAGATGTTTTCTTTGTTTATGTTTCCTGTGCTTTTCTTGTGCTTTTCTCACCTGCACGAGTCAAGTCCTGTTCCATGTTATACAGTCCAAGCTAAGTTACTTTTTCCTAATCGGTGTTTTCTTTCATTTTCAACCTGGGCGAATGTTTTTGTTAATTGTTCTTGTGTGCACTCATCTACCGTTAACTTTCTTTCATGAAGGTATCTTGGTTCTGACGCCACCTTGCTCCTTTTGTTTTTGCTTTTCACTACTTTGATCACCGCTCTTTGTTGATAGCCCTTGGACTGTTCTTGGTTTTATTTTTTATGCAAAATCCCTGCTCTTCATTTTCTTCGATGCAATCCCAACTTATACTGTTTTGGTACGTTTTGTTTCTTGCCGATCAATCTCCACAATGTTCTTTGTCAATCTTGAAGTGCCTTTTCATGTTGCTGTACTGTCTGCATGCTTTCAAAAGTCACGTTGAATTCCAAATCAATATCGCTTTGATTTTTACATCGCTTATTGAGTGAGGCTATAAGAGCGCCTCTTTTTTGCTCTCGCTTTGCTTGCCAATCCACACCAACTCCCTGTTTGCAAACGATCAACCACTGTGACGGATACTTTATTATCCCAATTTCCAGTCCACCTCAATTCTCTATTACATACCTCTTTTGTCAATTCATTGTAAATCCTTTGTTTTTTGTCTTACACCCAATATTCCTATTCTATAATGTTCCCTGATTGATTTATAAACCTTGCCAGAAATTCACAATTCTTGCCTACTTGCTCTTTGCTATCACCTTCATATTCCTTATCTGTTGAGCTTTATCTAATTGTACATTATCATAGTCGCAACCTTGAGCAAGATGAGTTGCAGCTGATAACATGTTGACTGCAACTGTGTGTCCGCTTCACATCTCTTCCTAGAAATTATTATACTTGACTAATAATAACCCAATTGTTGTGATGAATAATATATGGTGTTGAATGTGTTGTTGAGCCAATAAATACCTTTCAGATCCCTTCCTTCAATTCAAATTCCTTCTGGTGTGATCAAGTGAGCAATCCTCAAGCATTGGAATATTGCTCAAAAATAGTCAAAGGAATATCAAATCAAATTATATATAAGTATCTTTTTTAGCAAACAATCAAAAAGATGACTGATTTGTGGTAAAATGATAAAGCTGACATCCCACTTCAAGTAAGCATTCAAATAAGCTGGCAGTGGTACATAGCATTATTCTATATGACTTGGAACTGTATGAACCATTTCTGAGGATTTTTTCATTAAACTCTCTTGACAAGAAGGAAAATGAGAAGAAGTAGGTAGTTGCAAAGAGTGAATTTGTGAAAGAAGTAGAGAAGTTTAGTAAAGATCAATTTTGAAGGACTGTGTCCATTTCATGATTGAGTAACTGATGATGATGATGATCTAGAAGATAAATTCTTTTTGTATCAAAAATCAATTTATTGCTCATTTTGTGATACAATAGTTCATCACCATTGATGGAAACACTGGATTATGTATTGTTCATGGTCACACAGCTTCTATGACAAGGTTGTTCAAGTGATGTTCCTGTTTCACTTATATCACTCAAGCTTTGAAGATTTTTCACTTGATTGGTAACTAAAGAATTCAATGACAAGAATTATCAATTTTTCTTATCAAGATTCAGATTACCCCAAGAACCTTTACATTAAATCAGGCAAAACCTACACAATCAAAAAGATAGAACCCATAATAGTATTTGACAAACACCATCAATCAATCATGTTGCTGATCACTTTGACCATTAGTATGGTTTCACATGTTGTACAATTTAATGAAATTTTAGATTCCTCTGGTGATGCTGGATGGGTATTGCATCATTGGAATTGTACGTACTCAGTACGTACAATTCATGTTACCTAATCACTGCAATGGTCCAACTGTTGCGGGCATGCCCGCATATTTGCTAGTTCTTATCAAATGTCTACTTGTTGCTGTACTTTTTGTCCCCAATGATGGTGAAAGTTGCAAAGCACTAGTAAATTTATTATTTGAATCTGTTTATCAAAAATGCAACCAATTCTGACTTCAATTGATAACTTGTTTTCCTTTGTCCTTGTATTTTTATCAAATATTGACTCATTGCTGTAATTTTTGTCCTTGCCAATGGAGAAGGTCGCAAAGCGCTAGGAGCTTCATTGCTTATTTTTTGTTGTCAAAAATCAAATTCTATGATATGAATCTACTGTGTTGTAAAAATGATGAAAAACACAACCTTTAAAATAACTCACAGATAACAGTTTCTGATGGATCCAATGTGATGATTCCAAATCTGTGCTTGGATTCTGATTTGGATCAAATTTGTGGGAATGATATGATTTTTGCTCCAAATACCTGATTTCCCGCTTTTAGACACTACCTACTATACTGTAGTTGCCAGGAATTCCAGAAACTTCATTGCCATGTTGGCCACTCCAGGATAGATAGCTACTTGATCTTTTTGTCAAAAGTTCAACACATGAGTGTCATGTATTTTGAGGTTATTTCCAAGGTATTAAGCAATATCACTTTCAATTGAATGCTGTTGTGAATTGCTTTAAGTCAGTGGTATGAGCTAACATGTAAAGGCCCAATATGATTGATGCCAGAAACCTCCTTTGCAAAATGGTTATTATATAACAAAAAGAAAGGAAAAAGTGTTCATCTTTTCATATATATATTGTTTCTTGAGTACAGTGACCAGTGGCTCCGCAAGCAAAGCACCCTTATGGTGATGAGCCACTTATTTAAGGGTGAGATGACAAGATACATAGTTCCAGTTGTCATCAATATAACTAACAACACCACCAAAGAAGGCCCAAAAGTCACCTTTGATGGTCCAAATGTTGTGGGTCAACATGATTTTTCCTGGAATTGACTGAAACATACCAAATAAAGTCAGCAAAAGCAATAATTAAATGAGAGAATATTGATATAAGACAGATTAACTTACTTGCAGCTCAGTGTAAAAAGTATCTCACAGGTGAAGGTCAAGGTGTTTTGCTGGTTAGCTGACCACTTACGGTGAAAAAGTCAGGCATCAGGCTTAAGATTGTAAAAGGCTGTTCAGAGCGGTGGATCCTCTATCTGAGACCATGGCAAGGCGTATCGGAGCTGCATTGGGTCTTGATACAATTGAATAACTTAAGTTGTTCATGGTTGCAAATTTATGTCCATCTGCTATCTTTTTGGTGTGCCGCTTGTCTACACTTGGAGGAAGTTTGCATTCACAAGTGATGGCTTCCTGATGTTGTGGAGAATCTACCTTTGATCTGCCAGGTTGATGTGACCCATCTTGATGAGTCTTGAGGTCTGAATTTTTTTTTTCATGTCCTCAACATTTCTTGTGACAATATTGGCATTTGAACTGGATCGGTGGTTCATTCAAATCCCAAAGTAAAAGAAAAATGAGTCTGAGTGAAATTGGAGGGAAAAGGAAACAAAAAGTAATGAACCAGAAACAAAGATAACACTTACATTGTCCGTGCCATGAGTTGGTTCTTTAAGGTATAGCAAGATATTGTCATACTCTTCCTCCTGCTCCTCCGCTTTCTCAGCTTCAGAAGCCTTGGCTCATTTTCAAATTTGCGTGTTGTCATTGTAAGAATCTTGTGGAAGATGCATGCAAGGGGCTGGCTTTGAAAATTGCAACACGGTGGTTCCAGATTTCTAAACCACATAATGGAAGACAAAGTCAGTGATTGTGATAAAAACTTCCATGATGGCCCACTTGCCTTGTCTTTTTGAAACTTTGTGCCTCCACAGTAGTAAGAGTAGAAGAAGAAGAAGCAGACTTCAAGAAGAAAGAATATAAATCAATGCTGTGAGCAACATGATATCATGCAATTGAAAATTTCGAATACATACATTTTTTCCTTTGCTGGTCAAACTGTTTGTCTTCTGGCTGCAAGTCTTCTTGGACTTTGAAGCCTTGTTTGGGACAATGCGTCCCCCAACAATCTGAACTCATTCTTGGATCTTGGGGTGATTGTGCACATTTACAGGAAGGTGATTTTGATGAAGGAGCAATAGACAAAGGAGCAATAAAGAAGGAGATGGACTGTTTC